>NW_026562466.1:730000-732500 GCF_027474105.1 Poeciliopsis prolifica | reverse complement strand
CACACCGAGGACCTGAAGGTCCGTTTGGACGCCTTTTCACTCAAACTCATGGACAAACGTCAACATTTGTTAATCCAAGAAGTTGGTAAATATTTCATGGTTCTACTTGTTAATTTTATGGGTGTCCAAAGTGAGGCGCATGGGCCGTTTGCAGCCCTCGGAACAATTTTTGGTGGTCCTGGGCTCAGAAACGTTTGTAATCAATGTTGGTGACATTTTTACTTAAACTGTTCAGAAAAGATAATTAAAATCTTGGAAAATGTATTAGCAATTAATTTTTTGAAAAAGTCAAGATACTGTTTGCTTTTTTTTAATCTGGCAAACATTGGAGACCTTCTTTGTATTTGTTTTTACAGAAATCTTCTTAATTAATTAACATACTGCGTGTTTATGTAGCAAGAAAAAGTAATAAAAAAAGGTTTGGAAATTATAAGAGGAAAAAACATAAAATTGAATGCAGCCTGAAGAAGTTAATTATTGTAAGATGAATATTTTTTGGAGGATGATTTTGTTTACATAGACTTTTTTGATTTTGGTTATTGTAATATTTTCCACTTCTAGTGTTAGCTGGTTTTTATAAAATTAAAGTTTATTGATCTTTGAGAGAGCAATCATCATCATTTATCGATGTTATGAGTGTGAAATACAACAACAGCTTGCCATACTTGGTCTATTATTAGGCTTTCCATATTCTGACAACTCCTTCATGTGCAGAACTGATGACAGATTTCAGACATCCTCGCTCTGCTTTAGGTTATATAATCTGGCTAATCTCAGTGTGTTTATGCTATCCAGCTATTTTAAAAGCATTGCCTGACTCTAAGCAGTAAACACATCGTCCTCTTGCCGTATTTATTCCAGTCAAACTGTGCTTCAGCCTCCTCTTCGTATTATTGCATTATGCAGCAAGTGCAAACCCTTTAATACCCCCGTGTCAATGTGATTAATGGACATTGCTTAATAAATTTCCTGTAATTAAGTGTCCACCTGCAGCTTGCCTGGAATCAATTACCTTTTTGTTTATGCAATTTCCTTGAGGTATTTAGTTTTGTGCCTCTATTTAGAAGTTGTAAGATAATATCTGCTTATTCTGCTAATTCCCATGTTACCTTATGTGACACGGCGGGCCTGAAGCAAGCAGCACAGCAGATGGATGACTGATGTTTGCCATTTGGAGCAGATTAAAACCAAGAAGGAATAATAATAATAATAAGGCCTGTTTTTTACAGTGTAGCAGGCTGAATTCATGAGGAGAAAGAGGAAAGTATCCATTCAGAAATATTCCCGATGAAATGGGTCACAGATAAATTATCACCTGAGGGTTAACAGTACATATACATATTGAGTGTGAAGTCGTTTTCTAATGAGGAGACAGCAAAGCGTCGGATGCTAATCCGCGTCCTGAAGGTGTTCTTAAAGGGACAGTACGCCGACTTTACACACAGGATCTAATACGGAGGGACAAAATAGATGTTGATGAAGTTTGGAGGAGAAAATATGGACGATTGGATGCATTTCCCGCTCTGATGTTGTGCTGAACCAACGTTTCCATCTCCCTCAGCCCAACAGTTCAGACACAACCTTTGACCTCTTCCCAGACCAGCGCTGTCTTTCCTATCCGTCTAAACGGAAGAAATCCTCCAGATGTTTCCAGACAAAAGCAAACCGAGCCGAGACTCGTTCAATAAAAAGCCCCAAAATAAACGACTGTTTATCATTTATTTATCCATCAGCAAACAATTGGAGTCTATGATTGCAATTTGCTTGATTAATGAGTTGATTAAGACTGTTAAATGTTTACAAAGAGGTCGCAAACATTTTCAGAAAAACAGAGCGTGGCGTCCCATCACAGCCGCCTGTAAACTTTAATTAAGACTCCCCTCCCGTCGCTCCCTCCTGGGATTCATAATTCCCACCTAAATCTGCATTTTTAATTATTTAACTCCAGATAACGTGGCGCCGCTTCCATCAGCAATTATTTACTCCTGAAAAGTCACAAAGAGACCTGCTAAAAAAATCAAAGTTCGCCCGTTGAAAGGTGAGCTGGGCCTGCAAACGAAGGCAATTTGCACAAAACAAAAAAGCATCAAATTAACAAGCGGCTGGGTTCAGGCATCAGCGGCTGGTGATTGTGAAGGCGTTTTCATCCAGAGCGCATCAAGCTGGAAGGAGGAACACTGTTTGTTATTATCATAACCAACAAGCTGCCATCACAGGAATAATTAATGGCATTGTGCCCAATATAAAACAGCCCTCAGAAGGCCAGGGGTGGCTGGCAGAGTTTTAATTATCGTCAGAGAAAAACCGTCTTCCTGCGACGTTCATGATGAGAAACAAAGGAGACGGGAAAAAACGCTTTGATTCCAAAAGTAAAAAAGAGACCCAAAGGATGGGAAACCAACCATAGGCCAAATATGGTCCTAGAAATGACTTTGTTGGTCAAAAATGATACAAATGTGGCTAATAGTCATTAAAAAAGTTTTGAAAACATGTTTTTCAC